>NC_058406.1:113934322-113980816 GCF_002201575.2 Neomonachus schauinslandi | reverse complement strand
GGCAGAGGGAGATGGAGAAGAAGAGAATCCCAAGCAGACTCCCCGCTGAGTGCAGAGCCCCACATGGGGCTCCATCTCACGGCCCGAGATCATGATTTGAGCTGCAACCAAGAATCAGACGCTCACCTGACTAAGCCACCCAGGTCCCACTATAGGAAGGCTTTTATAAACCAGTAGAACTCTTACCAAACTGTATAGAAAATAGAAAATTTTCTTAAAGCAAAAACAGAATATTTTAAGAAAAACAATTATATAAGCATAAACGCTACTTTTGTAGAAAAATCAGGAATTTAGACACATCATTTTTTTTAAAAGCACATTTTTCATTGACAGTTTTTCCTTTTATTAATGTTTAGACAAATTATTTAGATTTTTAACCCTCTGCAATCTGAAATAGCTCTTTGCTTTTATAGTGGTTTTAGAGAAACGTTCTTTAGCACTTTTCAGAAATAAAAAAATGAAACATATCTTAGAAATCGATATAATTTCATTTTAAATTTATTTCAGATTCGACAGAACTCAGCTTTGTTTATTTTCAGGTTTAAATCACTTTGTCTTGAGACTATGCCTGAGAATATGGCCTTCTCCCCCATCTTCCCATCTTAGACCCACAATGACCGCTCTCTTCTTAGACTTAGGAAGAATCACGAACTCAGACTTCTGTTAAAATGACCACAGTGTACTTTATTTAATGATTTTGGTACCTTGTGTTGCAATAAAATAAAAAAAAATCTACAAAATCCGAATATATAAAATTTCAAGTTTTCTTTTTTTTTAAAGTTTTACAAGAAAAAATCATGTAACCAAGGAAATTTGCTCATTATGAAGCACTACTTTCCACTTCATTTCATCACAAATTGCAACTTACTTAACAGACCAAAATAACTATGGTATTATAGTACATCAAATACTCCACACACTGTGCTTTCAACTAGAGCACATGGGACCATGGCCTGAGACGGCGGCCTCCAGCCAATAAAGACACTCTTACAATCCGAACGCTAAAGGAATGTTTGGATACATGGAGTTTGAATATATATATTTACAGGAAGGAAAAAAATTTAATAACTAGTTTAATTCTTCATTTCAAATAAAATTCCAAATACATTTGTACAATGTTTACAAAGTAAAAGCACAAGAACTGCCAAGGTAATCATTCAGGTCCAGGCACTGTGCTCGTACTGGGGGAAATGTCTACACCGTTCCCTAAACACACATATGGGGTCTCTCAGACCTTATTTCTGGAATGGTCATGGGAGAGAGAAGCACAGGAATGGCAATTTCGCACAATCAGAATGTCATGCAGAGTTGACAACAGGGAACTGAGAAATGATTGGTCCATTCTCTTATTTGATGTTCATCTGCCACCTGATACATTTTCTTTTCAGAGATAGATTTAGAACAAACAAAAAAAATTGAACAGGGAGAGGAGCACAAAATGTTTAAGGCAAATTAAGCAAATATAGAGCAGCTTCTCTTAGTGTTAAGTGGAAACGAGATTTTACCCCAATCGAACTTAGAAACAAATAAACAAAATTAAGAACAACCTCCTGAGGTTGGGTTTCTTATATCATATACAAATTTTTGAAAATTGCTTTGCACCAAGTATCTTTTTGAAATTTTAAATGAAAAACTTGTTGGTTACAAAGTGCATGATTTCATGTTTCTAAATAAAAGAACAGTAGCTGAGGTAGTTAGATGTGAAAATTATTTACTTAAAATAACTGCAGAATGAAGAACAAATGTCAGTAGCAGAAATCCTTGCCATTTGGAAGCAGGTTTATATTGTGCAATGGTTTAATGCTGAGCAAAATGCTCCTGTTTTTTTTTTCTTTCTAGATATTATTAATGAAACCAGAACATTAAGTAGTATTTGTTTCCAATTTCCTAGGTAAGGTGTCAGTACAGACAAAGTCTGTATCCCTGGTAATTTTGTTTGTGACTCATGTTTTCACCATTTCTGCATTGAAGCTATAACATATAATGGCATTACTTATCATTACTAGAAACTTCTGATCTAAACTGTAAAAAGAATTCAGTAAAACCAAGGAAAGAACCAACAGGAAGGATGATGTTGCTCATATTTTACAATGTTTGTTTTGTTTTGTATTTTTGTCTTAGCTCTAAATTCAATGTACGATTTGGTTTCAAAGGTGTGGTAACCTCTGGCTTATTGGTTGCCCTCCTTGCTCTGAGAATGGGAAAAACCTAATTTGCATGTCTTATATCATCTTGCTCTCCAGGCTACTGAGCTGTCTGGTAACTGAGAAGAAAAGCAGAGACAACTTAATAGAAGACAGCTTCTCACCCAAGTTCCCTCTCCTCCTGCCACCTTCACTAAAGAGAAGCTTCAGGTGAGACCTTCAATAAACAATTTGCTGAAAACTTCATTTTTTAGCTATCTCATACCATCTAGATATGAAAAGAGTTTGGTGATAATAATATGCCAGGGATAAAAGTGGATATAAATAAGTTGTCAGGCATTCCTTTGGAGCAAAAGAAAACTTTCCATGTGTTGTATGCCACATATTTATGGGATAGAATTAACTGGAAGTAGCCATAGAAGTTGACAGCTACATTTATGAAGCATCACATACATGATAATTACATAATGACTGTTCCATGGCAGTATAGTCGCATGTACCTTTGCTAAAAATTAGTTTTCTAAAAAAGTCTACTACTGTCAGGGAAGACTCTGGAGAGTTTCATGTGGGCTGGAAAGACTTAAGGGTAAAATATAGTGGGTTCAAATTTCCTTTTTCCCAGTAATTAGATATATAGCTTCTGTCTAATAACATGTCTCCACCTGGATGAAAAAATCTCTTTGGGGAAGAATTTCAGTTCTATCATTTCAAAGAATTGTCCAGCTCTACTACTTTTAGATTCTGTTTTGTACCTTTGTTGTAAAGCCTCCCAATGATGAGTTCTCCCCACTGCCCCTGGCCAACCCCCCTAAAAGGCTGCCACACCTTTTCTTATTTGCACACCCCTGAATCTAGTGCAGTTAACTTCAGTTTTCTTGCACAAAAGTAAAGGAAAGACATGGATATTTTCCTCAGAAACAAGGATATTCTGCTGCACTTTTGGTTTGAAATATATGGATGCTTGGGACTGGGAAAAAAGGTCAGAGAAATCCAAATTATTTTGGCTCACTATTCTCATATTTTGAGTATAAAAAATGGTATTTATCTTAAGTCTGGCGTGGCAACATAAACTTTTTTTAATGGATCAGATAATTGCCTAGGTTAAATTCATGCTTCAGAAAGTTTAATACCATGCATTAGAAATGTTTCACCAATCTGAAATTTTAAGCTATACCACTGGCAACTAGATTTTAGAATCCGGAAGAGATTATATTGAATGTGTACATTATGTTAGCTCCAGGCACAACATGATTTTAAACCCACTTAACAAGATAAGCTTTCTGAAACCTTATTTCATATTTTTAAGAGCATGCATTTTTTTTTGCAAAGGAATATAATTATTAACTAAGGGAACAATGACAATATTTATGTACATAATTTTTTCCCATGAAGTCACATCTTTAAAACATTACCTGAATTGTTAGTATAGTTCCATGGTTGTATTTATTCCTACTTTACAATATTGCCTCTGTGACTCAAAAATGATATTCATAACCCCCAATCATGTTATTTAGCACTAGTTCCTATCTGGACTAAATATTTAAGTAAGAAAAAGCATTTACTTTTGGGGGAAGTTGTATGGGATATTCCCTGTGGTTGTTTTCCCACCATCTCCTTTGTCCTATACTCGGGACATGCACGTACACTCAGATCTATGCACGTGTAAGTATACTTGTATATCACTATATAGAAGCCCTTGTGTAAACACTTCTCTGAAAAATTTAAAATTTATTTATAATCTGAAAATAAACCGACTCAGAAGTTCCAGGAAGAAATAAGGCTTTACATTCTTTTATTGGGTTGCAAAGGGAGAGATGCATCATCTTAGGGATGAAAAAGAATCTCACCGTAAACAACAAAATCTAATCTCAGTAATATCTATTAAAAATGTTCCCTCCTGGTAGCGGATTCCAGAACACCCCTTAGCAATCATTAGTCCTGAACTCAGGTATCGTGCAGGCATTCTGGAAAATGCAGTTTGGGATCACGCATGTGAACTCTTTAGGTATCAGAAGGAGCCCAGTCTTCTGGATGTATTTAATAAATATTTAGTAAAATTCAGTTTGGCTAAGAGGAAAATTGTCATTCTATATGAAGCTTCTCAGTGTTTGTATGAAAGGAGTTAATTTTTCTTATTAAATGCTGATAATTAAAAAAAAAGTTCTACATAGACCTTTGAAGAAAAAGTTTCACTTCTGTGAAGTGATCACGAATAATCATACTCTCTGCTTGGTGACTTATTGCTGTCGTGTTGTTAGGTTGTCTCCACTTCCCCCGCCGCAGCCTATTCAGGGCTGCACACAGGGCTCCTTTGTGCTAACGCTAGTTATCAAGCGTCAAAGCACTTTATAAACTTAATTCATCTTCACAACACCACTATGAGGTAGGTAGATAAAGATTATCTCTCTTTTACATATGGGACAAAAGAGGCTGAAGATGAGTTTCTGAGGCTGAAGTGACCAACCAGGAATAAGGACTCAAGGGGCTCAGCTTCCAGGCCCCTGTGTTTCCACCATGGGACCAGGGCCCCTCCATGTTCTTGTCTCCAGAAAGGAATAGACTTCATAGTGTAAAAGGATACTCTTTCAGAGAATATATTTCAGTGTATTTAAAATGGTCATTATATTCAACAGGGGGATTTTTCGTTTTCAATAAACCATAAATTCCATTCAATTATTACATGATAAAAGATAACTGAAACAAAATGCTTAATGTTTTTTGCAGTTGCCAATTGATTGTTGCCTCTTCATTGCCAGCTGACTGAAACATTGAACTAAATATCCTGTCGATAACATGAAGGTACAAAGATTTGGAAAAGGATTGAGTGAAGTAAAAATCTCAAGGGAAAATGAAAGCGGAGCCAAATCAGGTTGGTATGAACGTTTGTGACAGGAAGTAGCAGCTCTTTTGACCCGGAAGGCTTCCCCAGGGGTGGGACTAGCAAATCATCCAAAGGAGCATTGACAAAACACAATTAGCACAGAGCAATGACACCTGGTGGCTGGAAGCCCTTGCTAAACAAGGTGGAGCACGTGTTTTGGTTTCGGGGAAACCTCTGCAACTAATGGGAGGAGGGAGCCAACAAGGACAGGGACTGTTTACCCCATGAAGTCGTTCTAAGTTGGCACTGAAATGTAGAATTTGACACAATCAAAACACTACCTAGGAATGTACAAAACAAATATCTAGATTTTCTCTGGAAATCCTCTCATGACTTCACATAGCTGCCTACCTTCTGTGTGCCTGCCTAATATAGTTCATGCCTCAGAGCAAGTTCCACAACATAAGCTCACGGAAAAGAAAATCGGTCTGAATAGCTTGCCTGTGTTTCTGTCCAGCTTCAGAACAGTAAATGAGGTAAGCACATGATTTGAGGAAATACACACACTCACCAATCCAGGGCCCAATCAGGGAAGAAAATGTTCACAGATAATCACAGATACAAGAGTTGCGTGACTATCTCAAACTTCCTTCTGGAAAGTGAACTTCCCTTTGATGAGATTTTTTCTTTTTCTCTTTTCTGTGATTACAAAGGAAACACTAAGATTCCAATATATAACCAGTGAGTCCTTGGCAACAGAATGACATCAACAAACCAAACCAAAAAAAAAAAGTATTTTGTTTAATTTGGGAAAAATAGCCTTTACTTATGTGACACCACAACATGCACCATAAAATAACTGCATTGATTTGTTTACATTATTTTTCTGCTTAAAAGATGTAATCCTTAAAATGAAAAAACTCCCTATTTGAAGAATAAAAAGTTAAACTTGGGTTTCTCTTAAACAATTCTGTCAAGTGGACTTTGGGAACAACGAAGATTATGCGAAGAGCAGGGGGACAATTATAGAATTAGAAAGGATGGAAAGGAGCTGAATAAAAGTTTCCTTGGCAGGAAGGAGCCGAGTGGCAGGCCTCCAGAACGGTCATTCCGAAGGAGGTCTGTGCCACAATCACATCTGAATAACCCCGGGACAATCTCCCAAGCCTCTCCCATTCATGTGTTCGCCAAAAGTAAATAAAAATCAAATAGCATTTTCTCTGCATTATTTATTCCTCTTTGCACAGCAAAGAGATTTTTAGCAGCAGAATATCACCAGCAATAGATTCCTGCACGAAAAAGTTAAATCTCATTACCTACAACACCTGAGCATTTTCTGTCTATCTAGACAACACCAGATAACCAGATGAAAAACCGTATTGTTCAAACACCTGGATTTTCCCAAGTATTCAAATGTTTGACATCACAAAGACCAAATTTACTGCTTGAGTGACCTACTTCTTCACTTTTCATTGGGATATTTGCATTCATGTGGACAGTCTTTCTTTTTTAACAATGCCATAGTGTCTACTTCAGTTTAGTGAAGATGGTTCAGCAATCATCTGGAAAATTCAAATGTTGAAAGCTCCTAAGTGAAAAAAAACTTAGTCATGAGAAAAAAAAAAATTGGAGCTTTAGGGCTATCAGCACTCTAGTGGTTTTATGGATGGTGAAAAATTGCTCAACTGTCCACTTTTTTTTCATTTCCATTATTCTGAAGATCATTCTCAAAAAATTATTTCTCCAATTTGGGGATAGCTACACAGATCTAGGATGTGTAAACCTGGTTTAGTGAATTTGAACACAGAGGCTCTCATGATGTCATGATATATTTACAATGGGATGAGGAGTAAGGCTATAGTAACCCTGAATCTCGTTGCTGTTAAAATGAGGGACAATTCAGTGGTTCATGTTATACAAGTAGGAATACTTACAATACCTTTAAATATCTCATCTTGTAATCCATCAGAAGCTCTTGGCATGCAGAGCTAGCTAGCAGCATAGGGGCCAATGACCAAGGAGAGCTGTTCCCTTAAAGACAGAGTTAGTCTCAGACATGCAGCCCCTGACATTTTCTCTGTCTTCTGCCTTTGGCCCTTCATATATGGATGTATCTATCCTCATAGTTAGGGAATGACAGGGGCTACTTTGAACCTCTGCTCTATAAAAAGGCAAATATTCTTGATGAGCAATTGGTAGGCATCCTCTTCAATCACCTTCTGTCCCAACACAGCTTATAGCCACTCTCACTCATGAGCCTTGCTTAAGAGGATTGTTTATTGTTCCTGGGTCCCCACAGTCGACCAACTAATTGTGTGTTACAGAGTCTCTTTGTGCCCATTTTGGCTTTGGAGTTCAGGAAATTAAAATTTTCTTCAGCTTATTAGTTTTCATTGCCTTGCAATTGAAAATAAGTCGCATGGTAGTAGGCCAGTTTTTGCCATTAAATTTCAGTGCTTGTGCCAAGAGTTAGTTCTGAAAAATGACTTTGACAGAATAGGGTATGCAGCACGATACTGATGCCTGTAACTGGGCCTACCACTCAGGAACTCTCAAATCACTAAGATGGTCACTTAGCAAGGAGAAACATCTTTAAACCCAAGAAAAAGGATCCCTGCTTCTTTTCTAAAATTTTTCTGCTAGGTTGCTTATTGGATAAACCTGATGACTTTCACTCATTCATCTAGGGTTCACTCCTGACACCGTTCTACTAAAAGTTTAGGCAGAAACTTTATAAGAACATATGGATGTCTGACGCTTGCCAACTATGAGACTACAATCTGAAGTATATTCATTCTTATCTTGCAGCTCAAACCTTTCTTGGGAAACAGAGAAGCAAGTGGGAAAGAACCATGAGTTTTTAAAATTTTAAGTGAGCATTTAGGCAATAAGAATCTCTACTTGATCTCATAGCTTGTACCTGACATCTTGTTGGATCTCAGAAACAACAGGAGGGCCAATACCATAAACTCATGTACCTCAGTTTGAAACCGACAATGTCACCACCCAAGAAGGCAGGAATGAAATTATTGAATGGTTACATCTATGCAGATTTTACCTCTGAAATGGAATTACAGATTCAATTTTCATAAATTCGTTATTACAATGCTGACAACAGTCCTCTCAAGAAACCAAGTGAGGGCAGCCATGGTACTCAGATCGATCATTAAAGAGATGACAATGACATTTTTTTTTTCATTTCCAAACACAAGTAGATTTGTATCCATTTAACAGGAGTCACCATGACCCAGTACCTATTCTCTGAGCTCTGCAAGCCCCAAGAATCCATTGACATTTTTCTTTTCTTTTTTTTTTTTCAAAGCAGCGCTTACTGGCAAAAACAAATGAAGCGGATGAATATTCATAGCATGAATGATGAGGAAGCAGGTAGCATGAATTCATTAGTGCTCTACTTCATAGAGGTCTTTCTCTTCAGGCCTGGGCACAGCTTGGCACGGACTGAACGAGTGCTCCTTCCCACTAACTGATTAATTTTCCCTCGTGGTAGCTTGGCTACAATATTACAAGTCAAGAATTTGCAAGATTAAAGGGTCTGTTGCATTAATTAATGCAAATCACCTTCAGTAAAGCTTGACAAGTTCCAAGATGTTTCTGTAAAAAAAGAAGGGAATCGATACCATCAGCAATATACATCTTTGTGACAGTCGAGGCTCACATTTCTGAGTGATTGGCTCGTCCCCTTTCCCTTTCCTCAGGGCACGAGAGAGATTTATTCCTCTTCACAGGGCACCAAGCCTCAGATTCAGATCAAGAGAAAGGTTTCACCCCAGGATTTCAGAACATATTTCAGTGATCCATTTCCTTTTCTATGTACAATACATTAGAAAGGTTAATAAGGAAAGTTGAATTTTTTAGTTCTTTGAAAGAAGGATATAAAATGACAATTCTTTGACTAGATCTCCTTTGGTTACAGGATGATGTGCTATTGCTCCCAATTTGAATGAATAAGAACTCACAGTGGGGCCTATAGAAAGACCTGGCCAAAGGTTAATTGCTAAGTTAACATAGCAGTACCCGACATACTCATTTTCCAGAATCACAATGGATTGAAATGCTGACGTTGATTAAAACATGGTCTACTGGTTTGTAATCAAAATAGGAATTTCGTACAAGGATAGAAACCTAAGCTATATTTTCAACGTGCTTAGGGGTGTTGTAGAACTTACTGATAAATGAATTAATTTGAAATAATTAAGAGTGTTGATTTGATACAATTCCATACCAGAATGCCACTAGAACAGTTAAATTAAATTAGCTCAAATGTAACATCTCCATTTGTTAATATTTGTAGCACTTAAATGAAATAAGAATTTGATTAGTTCCATTTTAATGCAAATCAAGCAATAGAGAGAGGAGAGGGCCACCAGCTTAATTTGATAGATGGAAGTATAATAAAAACATGAAACCTTACATTTTCTGAAATTCTAATAACAGAGTTAGGTGACAGGCTTTAATAAGAACACAAGAGAACATTTTGTGTTGGTACTGGGCTGGTAATATTTGCTTATCAAGTTGATTAATTAGTTTTGATGTTGATCTGTTTTATTATCATGATCTTTGCTCTGCAAACATCAAATCAGCAACTGTACTCTTCTTCGCTGGTGCAATGGCTAAAACAGCAGTAATCACAGTAATGAACTACTTATAGGGGCTTGAACCTAGAAACCATGCCTCACACTTCCCACCGTTATTAGGTCAACTATTATAGTGATGCTTAATGGGACTCACCAAGGAATTCCTTGAATTATTATGTGCTTATACAAATTAATGTTTTTTTTTTTCTCTTTCTTTTTACTCCTTAGAGAACCTTTGGGTTTATGCATTCCCTGATCAGAATTATTTCACTTGGAGCAAATTAGTTATGCAAGTTAATAGTTACCTTTAAGTAATATACTCCTTACATCTGTGGGGAGCCAACCACGTGCCCACATTGCAGGGAGAGACTAGGTTTGTGTATTATGCCGGCATAGTGAGTGAGGTGAGTCTGGCTGTCTGGATTCCTGAATGTAATACAGCACAGTGTTGCTCTTCTGGGCATGGGAAGTATGGCTTTAGACCAACCTCTCAGGTTGTAGTAACTGAGGGTTAGGTCTGGAAATGTGTTATTCCTAAATAACTACTATGCTGGAGATCTAGGGGATGTGCTAATGAAGGATATTTCTTGAAGATCAGAGAAGTAGCCTATTAGAAAAGTCTTCAGACATTTTAGAGGCATCCTCGTTTCATGTCTCTTCTTAAAAGGGGTTCTCAGGAATATCTCCAAAAGTTATTCAGATATGATTGTTTTGAGTCAAGTGCTATGTGCCTAAAAAGTATTTCAATTTCTCTTTGTTGCTTTGGGACCTCGATTTAAAAATGTCTCGTGTTGAAGAGGCATAAAAACAAATCATAAAATTACTTTTCTCTTTATAGACAGTCAACCATTATTGACTTATCTTTATATGGACATCACTATCTTATGTTTGTCATTGAGTGTGGCATTTGTCTATTATGAGGCTTCCATAATACAGTATTGGGAAAGCTATGTTTCTTTTTTGCTCTAGTATGGAATTAAATGTAGATATTAAAAATAGGAGCTGTGTAGCAGAGCAAAAAAGAGTTGAAGTCCGAAGACTCCTATTCCACTACTGATAACCAAAATGTAAGCCGCTGGATCGCAAGACTCCTTCTGCACTTGGCTGTGTATTGCCTGGCAATGCTCATCCTGTGGATGATGCTGACTGAACAGATGACTGAAGGAATCCTGATTGCAAAAATTACCTGATCTCTTTGGATCTTGGTTGTCTCATCTATAAAAGGAATGTGCTGAAGTAACACTTAGATCTCTTTCAGATGCTACTTTCTATAAAAATTAGTGGCTTCTAATTTAACATATCTTCATCAAGATCTGCTTGAATCTTATCAAAGCAGTAAGAGAGAAGATTGCTTGTATTTTTCATACACTAAAGTCAGATTGATCACTGCATATTTTTCTAAAATAAATACCAAGGTTGAGAAAATGTGGGGTTTATTACTGGCTATTTGTTTAGAATCAATTCCAGCAACATCACACACAACTTACTATACAAAGTCATTGAACAGGTTTTGACTATAATCCTGTAGAACTCAGACTTGTCACACCAAAAGTGAGGAGGGAAAGGACATATCAATCATTTTATAATCAATTCAACAAATAGTTGGTAAACGTTTGCTTTATTCTTTACATCTAACCTTTCAATCTAAGGTAAGATTCCTCAGTTTATATGATGGGTCAAGCTAATGGTATAGTAATCCTCTTAAATATTAAATTTTGTGAACTGCAAGACATAAAATTTAGAGAAAAATCATGGCAATGGGATAGAATAATGTCACTTTAAATGTTTGTTGATCTATCTTTTCTCCGTCCTCTCTCCCTTCCTTCCTCTCTCTCTTTCTCTGTCTCTTTCTCCATCAGAGTGTCAAAGTAAGTACTGGAATTTAGTTATTTTTCAGTGTGCCTAGAATACAAGAGGAGAACCATCTAGTTATTTTATATTTATCTCTTACTTTAGTGTAGAGTTGGGTCATGGAGGAGGCCATTGTCCAGAATGGAAGAATAGCACATAACTACCGACTATGAATTAGGGAATGGAAGTAAAATTCAGTTACAGGTGATAGCAATTTCCATTTCTCATCATTGACTTTTATTTTTAACTTTTCATCTTGGAAGACATCTTTGACTTTAAGGAAACTTGCTTTGGAAAATTTCATTATCAGACCAGGATTTTGTTTCTCCTGAAAGCTTGCCAAATCAGAAATAGATGTCGGTGGGAAAATATTCCTTGGTCTTCTAGAAAAATTTGCAGTTGTTAAAAGTTGTTACAAGTTGTGTTCAATTCTCAGTGCCACTGTTTCCTAGGTGTGGAAACTCTGGCAATTTGTTTAGTATCTCTGAGATTAGGTTTTGTCATCTGTAAATGGTACTTAACTCATAGATGGTTGTGAGGATTCAATGAGATCACACAGGTAAAGCTCTGTAGCCCAGCACTGGGCACATATGTTCCTAGTCATGGTAAGTCACCATCAATATGGGGAACAGAACTGCAAGAAAATCTAAGGGTAAAGAAATAACCAAAGCAAAAATTTGAGTTTGCCAGTATTTCTGACATATTATGTCAGCATACTATTTATGAGTAAAATATTTTAGCAAAACAACTAGGCATTTCAGGGACATGAAACCATACCTTATTGAACAGAACATAGCCCCACAAAAGGTTGACTGGAGTTTTACATTCCGGAATTAGATCACTGCATGCAATATAACAAGGGTCTGATTTCTTTTCTTATGGAATCTAGAGAAAGAGCTTCAGATGGATGATCAAACAACATTATGCCTTAAACACTCAAGGGAGAGTTTCTGAACCCCTCATTTCTGTGGGCAAATGGCTGTTTGCCATTTCTTCCACTTGGCTTTCTGCTGTGAGCGCAGGCTGTGTTCGAGCTAGCCTAATTGCTACAATTAACAAAATTAAATGGCTCATTGTGTTTTTATACAATTCCACCCACATTCTGCGGAGTTTTACTGTTGAATCAGTAATCCTACTGTTGAAACTATTGATTGCAGGCACAGATTGAGTCTTTCTGTGTGCCCATTTCTAGGATAGCAACTGGACCGCATACTGCAGTGGACAGTGCAGCCTGCCTGAGCGAGCAGGGGAGATGCAACCCAACTGCTGAGATCACTTCACAGCTTGAGACAGGTCAGGGCCAGAGACTTGGAAATGGAGGTAGGGTGCAGCGGGGGTGAGTGGGCGGTAGAGGGAAATGGCCCTTCCTCAGCCATGTTGAAATGCCCCGGCTTCAGAAGAGGAAGAAGGGTGTTATGAGTTACAAGCTGGCAGAAACAATCATTTTGATTGTTTTCAAAAGTGACACTGGACTGTTGAAGATAAATGAACATGAGTTGATCTGCATCCATCACTGAATTTATAGAAACAACCACCTCAGATCGGCTATGTTTTCACCATGCACTTCAAGCATCCTCTGAGCTATATTTCTGAAAGACAGTCTGAGCTATTTTTAAAAAGGCTTTAAGGAATTCTCCTTAGAAACATAAAAATGCAGGCATCTCATCCAAGCTTTATATAGAAACAGTAATGGCTAATGGCAAAGATGTATGCAAATGCAGGGGAGCATATATTTAGTCTAGAAAATGGTTCATTAGAAAAAAAGTGGATCCTTGTCTAAACATTGTGGGAGAACTTGTTCCACTCAATGGCATTTGGTACATTTAAAGGCAAACGTGTAGCCTTACACAATCCTGGTAAGGACACGAGAGTTTTTCTTTGCTGAATTCAACCTGCTGGGAGAAAGAAACTTTGAAATGATTCAAAACACTATTCAGCTGCTTAAAAGACGAAATCTTTTTGGAGTGATACAACTTATTTAAGCTCTAAGTGCTAAGTTGCATTTAGGCATTTCCCACATTACAAGAATGTGGATGTCTTATAGACAGGGACCGTAAACTTGGGCTGCAAAAGAAGAGGAAAACGCTTTTCCACGAAAAGTTCATGTGTCGGTAACACACCAGGTGATATGCATGAAAGGGCAGTATATACTTCATCTTTTCCATCTTGTTCCTTTAGTTGTGTGTGTGTGTGTTTGTGTGTATGTAAAACATACATGTGTGTTATATATATACATATATAACATATATACATGTTACGATACCTTAAAATACAGTCATTGAGATTTCAGTGATTCCCATTCACTTTTAATTGGTCAGTGCTATCACTTCATTTACTCCTAAAGCAAAATAAACTGGGCATTTGGGAATTTAGCATACATATGTCATTATACTTTTATTTTCGGGTTATCTTTGTATTTTATATTGTGGTAATACTCGAATTGCATGTTCTTGCCAAGTAAGTAAGAGAATTTATTTCGTTTGTTGGGTTCACAGCATTATCATAAGTGGATAGTAACTGAGTGTCTGCAAAGTCAGTTGTTATGAACGAGATAGCACATAGTTAAGTAGGTCAGTGTTAATGGCCAAGAGAATTTAAAGGACATAGTCATTATGGGGGAACCAAACTTTGACTTAACATGGAAAAATTTTTTTTTTCCTCCACACAAATACTTAAAAATCTCAGTATGGTTAAGATATGTATGTTCTTTAATCTTAAATACAGTTTCATTTTAAAATGCTAATTTGAAAGTGAAAAAAATGCTTAACATTTCTCTTAGAAAATTTTATGGTCCTATGCAAAAGAGTGAGTGCTAAGACCAGGACCCCCTCTCCCCGCAGAAAATCCAAGTAGACTCAGACACAGGAAGTCGGGTCTCACAGAGGAAGAATCCAGCATTTCCAATCTGTATGCTAACCATAGCGTGTTCTTTTTGGATTCTCCGGTTACTGTCTGTGGAGGGTTTCATGGCAGATTGAAAATGAAATCTCAGGAAGAACTAAAATACAAAGACAAAAATCAAACTTTGTTCCTTTGTACATTGACAGTGTCTTTTTAAATCCTAATACTTTAAACTCTCTGTTATCTGTGTATCTGGAAACTAATAACGGTTCTCATCACCACACCATCTGAGGGCAGTGCAGTGTTTTTCTGAATCATGGAAAGAAGATTAGGGCATGATTTTCCTCAGAAGTAAATTTTTTTGGTTCTTGTAATCTTGAGAAAGTTTAGAAGAATTTATGGTGGAGCTGTCATTTCCTTAGCAAGAATTTTTGACTAACTGAAACATCACAGTCTTCCAAGTGTGTTGGATAACAGAGTATTTACAGTATTTGGGAAAACACTGAGAAATGCAAACATCTGACACCCTCCTAACTGTATTCTTACCTCCAAGACAAAGCATAGTACATTACTGTTTATTCACACGGCACTCATTTTGACTCTTCACATGTTAAATGAGGGATCAAATTGAGAAATAACTCAGGACTTACATGATTGAGGCGTGGTGGGGCCTGCTGAGTTTGTGTTGATTGACCACTCTACCTGTAATCTGGTATTTACTCATGGAATCAAAGGTATAGTTCAACTGAGCCATTCAGTTTCCAAAGATCATCAATTAAAAGTTTTCTTGGAAATAAGGAAGCTAATAACTGCACAAAAGTGAAGAATTTTTGCCAATATAATCATTTTTTTTTCCTTCTACAGTGGGGGTGGCATTGTTTTCACCAATTGCTGACAAGAAGAGCGTCTTCCTGGGCCTTTACTGGCGACTAGGTAATCTTTTCACATCCAAACAAAAGGTTATTATTTTTTAGTGGAAATCTTGCTTGGAGGATCAAATCATGGAGTACTAGGAAAGTATGTCTACTGATAAAAAATCATCTATTTTTAAAATACTGCTCTGGGGCTTTGTACCAAAGGAAGTCATAGGTTGAGCCCTCTGCCATTTCCTGTGGATGTGGTGCATGACACACCCACTACAGGTGGTGGCTATTGAACTGGACTATTTTAAGTGGATTGTACAGTCCAAATAACCAAATAATTAAGCTAAATGGACTTTTTCTCTTCTCTCTCTCTCGTTTTTTTTTTTTTTTAGTGACTTGACTAATATTTAATATATAAGTTGGGTTAATATAAAACCAGGGAAGGAAGTTTAAGACATCTTCCACTGTGGTAAGGCTTGTGATAATGGATGGATGAAAGTAATCATTTACAGCTTTCACATCCTGGGAAACATTGGCCAGTCTTGCTTGACAAGCCCTTTCTAGTTAAGCTGATTCTCTTGTCACCTGATACTCTGAGAGCACCCCTGGCCAGGTTCCTGGGGGCACCAACGTGCAAAGTTGGGTGATCTTGCAAGAGACAAGCGTTCTCAATCTGCTGAGGCAGGCTGATGGAATTTGTGGACCAGTTTCTGACATCCCAAGTAATTATGATGCTTAAAGTATTTTAAACGATTCCAGGTCTATAAAAAAAGTGATGATGCCTATATGTATACCCTATATTTTTTATTACAAAAATATTGAAATAATCCATGAGTTATTCCACTCTGCACCAACTATAAAAAAATACTATCAAAGTTTGACCGGCACTTTTAATGCAACAAAAAGCACCATGACCGAGGACACTGGGAACAGAAAGCAGGGAACGTTTACTTGCTGTACGGAGGTATTTAAAACCCAGAAGTTTGTCGTAAGAGTGTGACTTTACAAATGATTCAAATACAAATCTTAGCTGGATCTAGTGATAAGCTCTCAATCAGTTTGGAAGGGTTTTCTCATAGCATATTCACTGCATTGTCTGCTCATACTTACTAAAAAGTGTCCCAAAGCCTCTAAAAGACACATCACTTTGACCTTGGATTGGGGGTGGGGGGGAGTCTGTACACAGTGGGGAGCTTCATGGTGCGCTCTCACGTCCACGTTTGGGGGGCTCGCGCCACTGGTTTTCGGGTGTTTGGGACTTCCACGTCAGTCCTGTGGTTGGACGGTGTTTGGCACTACGAAGGCGTGGCGTGGCGTGCTCTGGAGTCCTCACACAGAGCCACGCTTTTCTGCATCTCGAAACGTCCAGTTCAGGACGCTCCTCTCCTGCCGCGCTGCACCTCCCTACCGGTGTGAACTGCGGCAGGCGGGGAAATCAGATGCTCATTTTTGCCTTGTTTCCCCGCTTCCTCTTCATGTACTTACTAAATTTTTGCAACTGAATACTGAATCATGATTATCATTTAATTTACGTCATGAAATCATCGAGCTCCATGGTCTTGTCGAAAGCCATACATGTGCTGCATAGGATTTCTGTCGGAAAGGATGTTCTCAACTGAAAATTTAAAATAAAAAAACAAATCCTGAAATGTGTTGAAAATGAACCATTCCATCCATTCGAATACACATGTAAACAACAGTTGAGTTTGCTGTCCATGGGATAGGATTTGCACGCATGGTAGTGGTTTCCAAATGAGAATGGTCTATGAAATTCTTTTCTAAGTCAGTACTATTTTTTTTCTGGAGTCTTGAGGGATATATTCTCTCTCTCTGTTTTTATATTCAGAATCAGAGCTTTGCATCGAGAAAAAAAAATCACCTAAACTATTTTGACAGAGGACTGCTGCCATGTGTGTAAGCGTGTGTGTGCGTGTGTGTGTGCGTGTGACTGAATATATTTTTATGCAAAGATCCGTTAACTCCATCAAAACACCCTATTGATTGGAGGCAACCTTTTCCGTGCTCATAGGACCCTCTGGTGGACACGCTGAAAGTGGGCAGGAGGGGCTGGTAGCAACAAGGAGTCCTCCTGAGCTGGCATGGTTCGGTTCGTTCCCTTCAGCCGCTGTTCTGAAAGGAGACCAGCAGCAGGCAGTCAGCTGATGGAGGGTCAGACGAAGCGCGTTACAGCCCGTTACCCTGCTCTAGGACAGAGTTTCATTATTGCCACGGCCCTGCTCTCACCCCTTCACCTGGAGGTTGTGGCTCCTCCGAGGCCTTCTATTTTATAAAGTGGTTTCATACTCCAACCGCTCCTGAATAAGGGCATCATCTTTGTACTGCAGCCTTGGAGGAGACGGGGAACATTCAAAGGCTAAAATGGCCTTTCGCAGGCTTCGGTCCAAAACATGTCTCTCCCACGCTGGGTACCTATTCCTGAACAGGTCAATTTTAATGACAGATTCTTCAATCCGTGGTGGGCGAGAGGATGGGGTGGATGGGGCAGTGGGCCTCACCTGAAAGACAGGTACGCACCCATCGCGCTCAGCAAATTTCTGGTCGCGGTCGCTGGCGACACTGCGATTGTTGGAGATGGACCGGAGCGTGCTTGTGGCCACTTCTGGAGGCAGAGTGAAGGCAGCGACTGGGTCCTCACAAGCACAACTTGGTGACTGCCCGAATCGGGGTCCGTTGGGGTGAAAGAAGGCATAATACATCAGCATAAAAACGACGCCAGTTAAAAAGCTGCTGAACACCACACACAGCGCTGGGATGGCAAACGCATCTGCAATCTGGGGAGCCTTGTAGAGGTACCAGAGGGCACTCAAGGCTGTATTTTCCAACAGGATCACAAAATAGTAAATGAAGAGCCTGCAGCGTGTCCTGCCTTCCTTGACGTTGAACCAGCTGAAGATGTAGATGATCCCCACCACCATGTCGAACACAATCTCTTCCCATTTGGTGATGCAGAATTCTGTCTCACAGTGGACGATCCAGAAGGTCATGATGCACCAGTGGAGGACGATGAAGATCCCAAAGTACAGCTGGAAAACCGAGGCAAAGAGGGCGAAGGTGATGACTCTGGCGGCAATGGTAAAGAAGTGCCAGCAGAACTGGATGACAACGGCCATGTAGCTGATGGGCTTCTTGTCGTCTCGAGAGTCCCGGAGGGCCTTCTGGTAGGAGGCCAAGGCCCAAGCCAAAGACACGAGGGAGGCTGCCGCTGTGAAACCTACAAAGGCAAAAAGGAAGACATTCTGTCAAAAGTGAGATGCAGTGCTGTCCCCTGAAAGTAAATCACGTGGTGCTGGAGCCTTGGGACAGGCTAGCTGTGACCTCAGCGAAGCCCTTCATTTTTTAGAGTTTTAGCTGGGCTAACCACTCAGATGGGGCTCCTAGTGTCTGTCCTCTGTGGACCCAACCATATGGAGAAGTCATGACATTCGGCGGGAATGCTGCTCAAAACACACGTGGGGAGTGGGATTGGGAAAGCAGGTGGGGGGGGTGAACTTTCCATGTATATGGTGGAAATAGATAAACTAAGGAGGTGGTTTTGTGGGGTGGGAAAACAACTATGGCCCAAAGACTGGGGTGCTGTGTCAACTCTGCGTGACTTTGGACAGTCGTTTAAACTGGCGTCCTCATTTACGAAGTGGATGATCTCCAAGGTTCCTGGCAGCTTTGAGATTCTCTGGATGAAAGGGATGAATAATCATCGGAAACGTGAGGGGCTAGCTGGTTTACCTTTCTGCTTCTAAACAAGAATAAATGCACTTCGTTCACAAAAGAAAGTTTACTCTTTCTTACAAATAAGAAAAAAGAGGCCATAAAACCTCCTTGGCAATGTTTCTTGTCTTACCTGGGATGCAGTTTGTCCTACTCTAATCTGAACATAATTCTTCCTACAGCTTTTGTCTGTTCCGTACTGCCTTTCCCTTAGAAGACCTGTCTGTTCACTGTCACTCACTGCTTACTCCTTTGTAGAGGGAAGATTGTACAGAAATCAACTCTCAACCATTTCTCTTATTTTATGAACCCCACTTGGTTATTATGTTCTCTAAAAGTTTGTTTACAAGTTTTTAAAGGAACTCGTATTATTTCCTTCCACTTTTGTTCCACCTGTGGTGTCTGAAGCATCACCTGTACGGTCTAGACATGGACAGGGCTCACCTGAAAACACACTGGCCTCCTTTGGGAAAGAGCTCATGTGGGGAATTCACGTTGCCACGGGAATGTTAGTCAATCTGCATACTACCCAACAAGCTGTAACAAGACTTATCAAGACTAAGAATAGGTTTTGTGTTTTAAAGTCCAGCTGGTTTTTCTCCACAGATACTCATCATAACCAGGCCACATTCTAGTTTTTGGACTAGAATGGAAAAAGTAGAGGAAGGATGGCCAAGAACTTGTGATGGAACTGGTACTGTGCTTTTATATTTTGACAGAGAAAATCTGTTGTCTATGATCCTTGAAAAATGAATTGGAAAAAAAATGACTCTTGTGGGAATGAGGCATGCTAATTGATGGAAAAAAACAGTCAACCTCAACAATCATTTCTTGCACATTCTCCTTGAGTAAGGTGAACTCCAAAAGACAATATTGACGAGAAACTATTTTCTTTTTTTTTTTTAATTTTTTTTATTCTTATGTTAATCCCCATACATTACATCATTAGGTTTTAGATGAAGTGTTCCATGATTCATTGTTTGTGCATAACACCCAGTGCTCCATGCAGAATGTGCCCTCCTCAATACCCACCACCAGGCTAACCCATCCTCCCACCCCCCTCCCCTCTAGAACCCTGTTTGTTTTTCAGAGTCCATCGTCTCTCATGGTTCGTCTACCCCTCCGATTTCCCCCGCTTCATTCTTCCCCTCCCGCTACCTTCTTCTTCTTTTTTTTTTCTTAACATATATTGCATTATTTGTTTCAGAGGTACAGATCTGAGATTCAACAGTCTTGCACAATTCACAGCGCTTACCAGAGCACATACCCTCCCCAGTGTCTATCACCCAGTCACCCCATCCTTCCCACCCCACCCCCCACTCCAGCAACCCTCAGTTTGGACGAGAAACTATTTTCCAATGGCCACTTCTCTAGCAGGGTGTCCTGCCTCTAGCTTCTCTCTCAAGCTAACAGAACGCCCACATCTTACTCTGGATCTTCAGCTTTTTTTCTGGCTAGCGCAAAAATCTTCCGTTCCCATAACTCTCTGGCAGTTATGGCAATATTTTAGGTCAGTTAGAGACCAGTACACAAAGGAGTTTTTGATAAGTTCTTCTCTTTTTCTTGTGTTTTAAATTTTTTTTTTCTTTTTTTGTTGTTCATTTGTTTTGTTTCTTTTTTTCTCTATTTAATGATAATATAATTTCTATGGGGGGGGAAAAGACCAACATCAATTGTAAAGCAAATTTGGAAGTGAAAAGAGAGGGTAGGAAGAAAAATTAGAAAAAACAAGAAGGTGAGACAACGACAAATAAAAGGTCATGGAATAATGACTCTGAGAACGACACCCTTATTTTCAGTTTAGAACATAAGAACAAAAGTTTGTGCCATTTTAGTCCCAACACCTTTGAGTGGCATAGGAGCTGCTCATGACCTCATTCTTTATCTGTACCATCCGCCCTGGTATGGATTGTTCTGGAGTAGACCGTGTCCTCCTTGTGTGTGTATGCTGCGCCCAAGCGCGGAGGCAGCACGGAAAAGCCCCTCCCTTTCCACATCCCCGCGCCATGGGGACAGTGCTCACGCACAGCGCCACCTTCAGGAAGATGGCTGCATTGCTGGTCAGGTGGACAAAGCGTGAAAGGTAGTCAGAACCATGAGGGTACCAGTTTTCACAGGCAGATCTTACTAAAGGCTGTTTTTCAAAGCAGTGACTAACAGTAAAAAACAAAAACCAAACCTTACATACACAGCATCATAAGATCATCTGTCGTCGCATTTAAAAGAATTGGAAAATTGGCTTAGTCCAAATTCCCCTGTAATCGGCACCCCTTTTATTGCATATCCTAAAAGAATAATTCAGCCTGCTCCGGACACTTCAGGAACTTGGTAAGACAATATTCTGGCAGTAGAAAAAGGAAGATTTTCTATCAGCTTTGCCTTCTGTGTATCTTACGATTTACAGAGTTGATTTTTTGCCTATAGCCAAGGCAAATTTCATGTCCATTGATGACCACTCCTTTTATGAATTCTTTGCTTTAGCAACAGTTAGAATTTCCCTGGTTCATTTGATTTTTTCCCCCCCTTCTGTTTAGCAATTAATTTTTATAAGACAAATATATGCCTGAACAGAAAATGTGGGGCAGTCTTAAGAGTTATTATTACAAATTCACATTATCATGAAATGCTTAATTTTTTGCTTTTTTACACAGATAGTATCAACTCAGTTGTTTCAAGAAAGATTCCTTCAGTAAGACACTGCATTATTATTAAAGTAGAATTTTCTGGAACTTCTGGGGCTGGCACAGAGAACTCTAAGTACTATTTTAGCTAACAATGTATATTTTCACTTTTTGTTTGAAAATAATTTCAAATTTAACAGAAGAATTGCAAAAATAAAAATAGTACATTGAACACCTATATAATCTTTGCCCAGATTATCATTTGGCCTCCCTTGCTTTATCACTCCCCCCACCTTTTTTCTCTCCCAACCATTTGAGAGTAAACTGCATACATCATGGCTGCTATGGTCTGAATGTTTGTGTCCCCCTCAGTTCATATGTTGAAATCCTAACCCTTAAAGATGATGGTATTAGTAGGAGGGGACTTGGGGAGGTTCTTAAATTATGAATGGGATTAGTGACTTACAAAAGAGGCCCATAGAACTCCCTAAGCCCCTTCTGCCATAATGAGATACAATACAATGAGGTCTTCAACACAGAAGAGAGCTCTCACCAGACCATGCTGGCACCCTGATCTTAGCCTTCTAGGTTCCAGAACTGTGAGCAGTATATTTCTGCTGTTTATAAACTACACAGCCTGTAGTATTATGTTGTAACAGCCCCAAAAGACTAAGACAATGGCCCTCTACCCTAAAATATATCAATGTCTATTTCTTATGCACAGAGGTATTCTTTTAGATAACCACAGTAAGTTTATCAACTTTAATCAATTTAACACTGATACAATACTTTTTTCCTAATCCATGGTATCCACAATCAATATTCCAATTTATGTCCATTTTAGGATTTTTCCCTGTGGTACAGAATTGAGTCTGGAATCAGATATTGCATTTTGTTGTCTTATCAACTTAGTTTCCTTTAATCAGGAATATTTCCACCAACTTTCTTTGCTTTTTTGACATTGGCATTTTTTTGATGAGTACAGTACCAAAAAAAAAAAAAAAAAAAAGAATGTTCTTTGTTTTGGGTTTGTCTGTTTCCTCATAGTCTGATATTCAGGTTACACATTCCAAGCTGGAATATTACATAAGTGACACTGAACACTATCCCCCCCACACACACCATTAAGATATTGAAATATAAAGATTCCTTCAGTAGTTCCAAGAAATATATAATGTGTCCATCAGTATTTTGTTTCAAAATAATAAATAGCATATCAGTTACAAAACTTCACTCTAAAATAAAACTCCCAAAACAGCTACAGAGGACTCAATGCGATTCTATTATTTATTAAAATGTTAAAATAGATGATAACACCTCAGAGCTTATCTAGCGCCATGATCTCATTTTGTAGAAAAGAAACCAAGTCTCCCTTGGAGAGGTTACGTGATTTATCTTCCCTCTTTCTTTCACCACGCTTGTTTCTGATGAAAATTGTCCTTCTACTCCATAGCTAATACCCCCCCACCCCCCAACCCCGCTTCTTGGATCAAAGACCCTATCAGTTATCCCCTGTGTCTGTATCCTGGCTCTTCCTCAGCAGGAGTTCCTTCCCCAGGGATTACAAACATGTGACAAGCCTCCTTTTACCCCAAGAATCGCTCTTCACTTGACTGACTCGCTTCTCCTTTATTTCAGGTTTGTCTCTTTTTCGTGTTTCCTTCTATTCTTTGTTTCTTGCTTCTCCATGTTGATCTGCTCATCCTTGAGCTACTGGCACTGGTTGGGATGCTGCTCCTGGGCCTCTTCCCTTCGAGGCCTCTCCCTGAGAGATTGCCTGCACTCCTCCTGCGTCTCCACCCATCTCGTCCACCTCAGCACTCAGCGAAGCCATCCCTGCACCAGACTTCTCTGGCCGCAGAGTTGTGTGTCTGATTATTTCCCTGAGAACCCGCAGGCTGTCTGTGTGCTTCATGTACACGCGATCGGATACCTGGAAGCGATCTGGCTGTAGATGACAGTGTTTGCTTTCTCATGGAAGGAAGACAATTTTTCTTCCTCTTCGCCCCCTGTTGTTAGTGTAATACCCTTCTCGGAATGAGAGAGAACATGAATTTCCGGGTAGGCTGCCACAGTTCTAAGAAGATGATTTTGTAGGCAGCTTGACGGACTGAGAAATGCCAGATTGCAAAGCCATCCAAATCCAAGTGTTTACAATATGTGCCATTTCGGTGCGTTGCATCTGAAGGGGTCCAGTATAAACCACTGTGGCGTAAAAATTATTTCGAGCCGAGGGCATTTGAGTTCCTGGATTTTCTTGTCTGCCTAAAAGCAGAGCATCTTAAAAGAACTCAACTGTCATAAATGCCCTCCCCTGGAGCAACTTGAATCATCTTGGAGAGGAGAAGTTGGCACCACACCCAAATAGACAATCGTAAAACTATAATATCTCCCATCTACTCTCTTAAGTGCTTTATCTTTCCAAAAGTCATTTGTTTTTCCATAAATGCCCTTTATTCCCCACTTTTAAGAAGACATTTGTTCTCCCAGAAGTGTCCTTCTGCCCCTCCCTATCCCCTATTAAGATAAACTCCAAAATCTAATGACCTCCTTGGAGTCACATCTCTTTGGGAACTCCTGTGTGTACATACATAATTACACACATAATTTACATATTTACACACATGATTACACACGTGATTCTATATGTAATTAAATCTGTATTTTGTCTTGCTAATCTGTTTGTCAATTTAATTTGCAGGCCCTCAGACACAGAACCAAGAGGGTAGAGGAGAAGTTGTTCCTTCCAGTAAACCCTCGCCACTGAATTGAGTCCAGCTGACCCCAGGTGTTTTTGTTTTCTCCCTGCAGCCCAAACAATTGATCTGACTTTGAATAAGAGAATTCAATGACCATAAAGCCAGTGGACAGTTTATTCCATCATTTTGAGTTGAATATCTATATATTTGGATAAGGTTTGGTAAGGGATATAACCCCTTTGGAAATATGATCCAAGAATTTTTCTTTAAAAACCTCTAGATGGGGTGGGGGCTACTTCTAGCTTCCGAGAATTGTTAGACAGTGCTTAGTAATTCAGAGACTAGTTCCTCAGAGGAAGACTGAGATACTTTTCCAATTTGAATAAAGATTTTTTTTTTCAGAATGAGGGTTTTGAGTCTGATACTAGCTAGTCAGCTAATTAGCATTTCAAAGGGAACTGATAGAAATTGGTATCACGTTGTCCAAGTGAACAACAAAGTTTTGACTTTCTTCCCTCTTTTCTCCTTGCTTCTTATGGATGTCTTTTGCTCTACTGGTGTTTCCATTTCTCTTTTGTGTGCTTTTCTTCCTTCTCTTTCTTCTCCTTCTGTCAGTCACTTGTCCTTCTCCCCCGCTTTGCTTCTGCTCTGTTCTTCTTCGCTCTTTTTCCCCATTTCTTGGGGAAACATGACATGGAGTAGAATTATTATTATTATTATTTTTTAATTTAATTTTATTATGTTATGTTAATCACCATACATTACATCATTAGTTTTTGATGTAGTGTTCCATGATTCATTGTTTGCGTATAAGTGCTCCATTCAATAAGTGCCCTCTTTAATACCCATCACCAGGCTAACCCATCCCCCCACCCCCCTCCCCTCTAGAACCCTCAGTTTGTTTCTCAGAGTCCATAGTCTCTCATGGTTCGTCTCCCCCTCCGATTCCCCCCTTCATTTTTCCCTTCCTACTATCTTCTTTTTCTTTTTTTTAAACATATAATGTATTATTTGTTTCAGAGGTACAGATATGTGATTCAGCAGTCTTACACAATTCACAGTGCTCACCATAGCCCATACCCTCCCCAGTGTCTATCACCCAGCCACCCCATCCCTCTCACCCCGCACCACTCCAGCAACCCTCAGTTTGTATTTTTTAAACAGTAGTTGTATAAATGAACTAAGGTTTGGTATTGCCCAAACGTAACCTTCCAACTGTTCCTAAAACTAAAATAAATTCAAAATAAGAAAGGAAGTTACTTTATTTCAATGTCAATGGTCTGTTCTACCTGCTTGTCTCTGGTCCTTGCTCTGAATCCTATGGCTTTGCTCCAAATCCAGATTTGCTTTCAAAGAGCTCCCATTGAAAGGATTCATCACTGCTAACTTCTGTTTTTTATTACAAGTAACTTGCTTTCCTATAATCTTCCTCTAAGTTGGATCTAAATGCAATCTTTTTTTTTTAAAAAGGATTTTATATATTTATTTGTCAGAGAGAGAGAGCACAAGCAGGGGGAGTGGCAGGCAGAGGGAGAAGCAGGCTCTCTCCCCGATGTGGGACTCGATCCTGGAACTCCGGGATCATGGCCTGAGCCGAAGGCAGACGCTTAACCGACTGAGCCACCCAGGTGTCCCTTAAATGCAATCTTAATGACAGATGTAGAAAATTTTTATATTTTATTTAGGATAAAATAACAGCTTAGAGAGGCGCCTGGGTGGCTCAGTCATTAAGTGTCTGCCTTCGGCTCAGGTCATGATCCCAGGGTCCTGGGATCGAGCCCCATGTCAGGCCCCCTGCTTAGCGGGAAGCCTGCTTCTCCCTCTCCCACTCCCCCTGCTTGTGTTCCTGCTCTCGCTATCTCTCTCTCTGTCAAATAAATAAATAAAATCTAAAAAAAAAAATAACAGCTTAAAGTAGGGTTGATGGGGGCTAGGGGAGGAGGTTGTGGGCAAAAGCTCTACTATCTCACATTAAACATTTCCTTTCCAAAAGAATGGAAAGAATGGGGCTGGTATGGAATATAAGACCCTTGGAAATATTATAATGCAAGAAACTGTTTTGATTTGGGGACCTCTAGACTAGGAGGGGGCTACTTCTGGCCCCCAAGTGTAAATTTGTTCTCTCTACAAACATGTTTTCATTTAAGGTATGCGGTATTCTTCCTTCAGGTCACATATCCTGGTCTAAAATTATGTTTGATTTTGTGCTTTATTTCATGCTAATGTTAATTATTTAATTTAAATTTAATTATTATGTTGCTCGCTAGAGTGGACCTTTAGGTAAGGATGAGTACCTGCCTTGTTTACCTTCCTATCCTTTAGTGCCTTGTGTGGTGCCTGCCATCATGTTAAGAATTGGCACTTTGAGAGAGAGAAGGCAAGGTAGAAAGGAAGGGAGAGAGCAAGAAAGAGGAAGAAATAGAGAGGGAGAAAGACTATTCCAAATGTAAACCTGGAACCACAGAGAGAATGAGATATTCAAAAAATGTGCACAATTCTTCATTGCTCTCCTCTGCTTCTTTGCAATTTCAGTCTGAGCTGCAAATGCCAAAACACTGAGAAATAAAGTCTGTACTCCCGTCGTGTTGTTTGTGGTCTGGGTGTAAACAATTCTTGGAAATCCCCAGAGAATGCTTCCTAAAATTTATAGCCTAATTCCCCAGATGTAGGAGGTTTGGGGAATTGAACCAAGTACTCTTAATTCTTTGCTTCTTCAACAAACAGAATGAGCCTGTCTCTTTCCTCCTCCTGAGGGAGGGCAGTTTAACCCTTCTCCTGCAAGAGGCCAGGGGATTGTAACCAATCCCCTGCAAGATTTGCTACAATCTTAGCAAAACACCTGGCCACTGATCCACGTTGATAACCAAACTGCCGCTGGTAAGAAAGGGCTTTTTTATTTTTAACTTAAAACATTCATTATTATGTAAAATTTCAAGCATCTACCCAAACAGAGGGAATGATAGAATGGATATACCCTTCCTGCGGAATCAGAATCCATCACCAGGGAAGATGACTTTCGGCCATCAGGGAGACGCCTCTGGATGTCACCTTGGATCTACTCCTTGAATCTGAATCTTCCTGCATCTACCCTTTCCTGAATGTTTCTTTCCCTGTACTGACTGAGACAGAAGTGCTTTGCTAGAAACTAACTCGCTGATCACTGGTGTTTTACCAGCACCTTTTGGAAAACCTCGCCCAGTAGCTCTCAAGGCCATCCGACCTTTCTTGTCTCATCTTGTCCCTGCCTCTCTGCACTCAAACTGCCTTGTCTCCATTCCTCACATGCTCAATAAGACTGCATTTTTGGGCGCTTGGGTGGCTCAGTCAGCTAAGCGTCTGCATTCAGCTCGGGTCATAATCCCAGGGTCCTGGGATCGAACCCCGCTTCGGACTCCCTGCTTAGCGGGGAGCCTTCTTCTCTCCCTCTCCTCGCCACTCAGGCTGTCTCTCGCTATCTCTGTTTCTCTCTCTCTCAAATAAATAAATAAAATCTAAATAATAATAAAAGACTTCATTTTCTTCCTAGAAACAGGAAATGCTGGGCTCCCTCTTGACAAGCCACTTCTCTCCAGTGAATCCCTATTCACCTTTCAGTTGCCAGTTTCAGCTTCATTCCTTAGAGAAGTCTTTCCTAGCCTCCAACCCAAATCCTATCACTTGTTGTCACCCAAATCCTTGTCATCTCGCGTTTGTTCTTCACTCTGCACCCCGGTACACCTGCTGTCATTATATATTCGTGTGGTTGATTGATGGATATGTCTACCTGAAAGGGCTGGATCTGTGTCCTACGGCTGACCATTGTCCCTGACATCTGTCACTCTCTTGTGTAGCAGTTTCTGAAATTAGTTAATTTGTCATCTAAGTAGCCGCTCTCATATTGTGTATTTGCCCACTCTCTTGATTTCACCCTTCCTTTCACCCCATTTTTTTCATCTTGTCATTTCAACATTTTTGTTGGAAATTCAAGGTATTTCCTCACTAGCAGTTTGGGAACGGATGATTTACAACACCACCCTTCCCAGCTTTGCAGGTGAGATGATCATTTAGCCATTCATACCACATACTGTCTTATCATCACTAACACGGTAACTTTTTCTCCTAAACGCACAGTCCCTAATCAAACAAACGAGGCACTGAATTTTAGATGATGATATAATATTGATTTCCTGTAGTCAAAAAACTTTATGGATTCTTTAGCGCATTTGAGGCTCATAATCATAGACAAATAAAAGAGGAGCAAGCATTTGTTGGGCCCTTGATTTGTGCACTGTGATTTGATTTGTGCACTGTGATGTGCTGGGTACCTACATCTTTTGTCACATCTGAAGTTCACGATAACACTTTGAGGCAAGCGCTGTTTTGAACTCAGGGAAACAGAGACGCAAAGAGTAAATAACTTGCTGAGGAGGGCAGGCATCGAAATTCACAGATTCCAAACTCTGTCCACCATGGCAGGAGATGGGTGTGACTATCTGCAACAGGGACGTGAGGCATGAACAAGTGCAGTGAGTTCTCAAATCTCTCATGGTCTAAGCTTATGGGATGACAGCATGGCGAAATGTACATGACCTTGGAACAGCCCGAGTCGGGCAGCCGACTCCCACAGGATTGCCACCACACCTGCTCCTTCAGGCTCACAGCAACCATATTTGTTCCCGGGCTCAAGGATCCCATTTTGAATTCTTTTTACAAAACAGATCAGAAGCATGAGCACCTAGGAGGAAAATCATGCTCTTCTTTCCTTCACATTTTCTGGACTTAAACAGCCCTCCTGGTTTCCCTGCATTTTCACCTGAGGAAAAACGTTCCCAATTTCAGTGGATTATATGATCTAAGAGTAGGAGTTCACAAAATGAAGATCCAGAACCAGAGTGGTTTTCTATTTCTTCAGCATGCTTAGAACTTGTCTTAGTTACAGATATAAAAGCAGTAAATCCTCTCGGCTGGACTCATATCGAATTCACCTGGCTGAAAGAATGTAATAATTGAAAAAAATGGAAAGCCCTCTGTGCTCTGATCTTCAGTGAGTGCGGGGAAGGTAAGTAAGTAATACAAGCTCCACGGGGTCTCGGATGTTCTAAGTCTTGCATTGAAACCATTTATCTCTGTTTTAAACCTTGTAATAGTTCTGATTAAAAATATTTAAATGCTTAATATGTTTAGTTTTGGTAGGGATATGCATACTTCTCATAATCCATTCTGAGGATTTCAACTTCTTTGCAAGGCAAATTGTAAGGCTGCTAAAGTGTTGATAAGGGAAACATTGAATTGAAATTAAAAAAAGTGTTTTAATATGAAAATAGTTGAAGAAAGTTGTTGAGAGAAGCAAAGTGTCTTAACGAATGTGGGAAGTTATTTCCTTCTGATTGGAAAAAAAAATCACAGATGATTTCACATAGCTCCATCCATTTGATAATTTTAAATTTTATTATTTTTAGGTTTTTATTAAAATTTCCCAAGAAGACAAACATTTTGTGTGGGGGACTTTGCAAACATCTCATGCTTTCTCTAGGAAAAAAAATTCTGTAAATAAGAGAAGGCAAGAAGTCACCATTCTCTGTACAATATTACAAATTGCATGGTTAAATTTATACTGAAAATAAAATGATGATAGAAATTGCTACTCAAAAGACATAAAATAAGTAACCTGAGTAAAATTCAATAGGATTGCATTTTTCTTTAAGTTTATTTTCTATCCCTTTAAAATTTTTTTAACCACCATGTTATTTTTTTCTTTAAATTTTTCTCCCTTAGGGTAGGGGGTGAAATGGGGCAAAATGAAGAGAAATAGAGAGGGAAACAGGGGTAGAGACAGACAGAGGCTGTGTTCTTCTTCCACCCATCAAAGAGGGACCTGGTTGGACAACAGCAAGACTAAAATAATAATTAAAAAGTCCCAGCACGTATCAATCATTGCTGTGTGGCTTTGTCACATTTATTATTTTATTTATTTCTCACAGCATCACTTCTTTGATGTAAGTGATTTTGCCCATTTGACAGATGGGGAAACTGAGGCCTAGGGGTGAAATAATCTTACCCCGGGGGGACGGCAAAGTTTTCTGGTGAAAGGCCAGATCGTCAATATTTTGGGCTTTGTGGGCCACAAGGGTCTCTGTCACCAGCATTCAGCTTTGTCATTGTAGCAAGAAAACAGCCATAGACAATCCTTAAACATAAGAAAATCTAGGCAGTGGGTTGACTTTGGCCCACTGGCCTTTGTCTCCTGACCGTTCCACTAATGCAAGGGCACATTTTTTAACAAGTAGCAGAGTTAAGATTTATATCCACATTTTTCTGACTTCAAAGTCCTTTCCCTTAAACTCATTTGAAATATTTTGGGCCAATCATGAGACCCGGTAACTTTGGGAACGCTTTGTTAGGTGGTTACAGGGAGAGCTACCAACCAAATGAACAGACAGAACTATAGGAAACCTCTTGGTCTCAGTGTATTGAATGCACAGGATGAAGCTGGGGCATGAACAAGCCTTTGCACCTGGGGTGATCTGATGAGAAGCACAAATGCCACACCTCAAACACTTCTCTGTCTTTTCAAGGAAAGCAGGTAGCATTTGCAAATGAAAGGGCATGTGGCTCACCCTTTGGGCTGGTCTGGAAAGGCCAGCTCCTGAATGTGGCCTGGTCAGCCAGTCACACCAGCAGAAGCATCTGAAACAGAATCTTTTAGTTGTTTCTCCTTCCTTATGTTCCCAAGGTGCCTTTGCGGTCTGCCATGCGTGCGAAGTTGATGGCCCACATGCCACACATCACCTGCTAGCATCACCAGTATTGACAGTCACCGGCCTACTTAGGGGGATCGGGGATTCAGGGCATCCATGGGAGAGTGGCCGTCTGAATCCCCGGGGTTTATAAATCAAGTGTTAACTCTAATGGGGACTACTGCCTAGTCCCCCATATTTACAGTTATTCGTGCTCAGAGGACTTGGAAGGGGCCCAGAAGATGGGAAATGGTGACAAAAAGTGCGAGGCACTGAGGACACCAACGCAGGCCCTAGAGAAACTGCAAATCAGTGTTGGGAGACAGACATAGAGTCACAAGCACGTGATTGCCACCTGGCGAGCAAAGTGTGGAGAAGAGAGAAGAGTGTGCCCAGAGGCTCTGTCCTGGAGGGGAAGCAGCCCAGGAAGGGGCAGGCACATGCCAAAGCTTACAGGTGTGGTGAGGGGGTTTGAGGGGAGCCGGCAGGAGGATGGTGGACAGAGTGTACCAGACCTAAGGACTTGTACCCGGACCGCATCCTGGAGGCAAAGGCACCTACGTGGAAGGGTATGTACCGTCCCTGAAGTGCAAGGTGAACTAGAGTGGGGGACAAGCTCCAGGCAGGGGTGGGAGGCTTTGCCAGACATCTGAGGGAGACAGCAGTGAGGATGCGGGAGACTATACCTGCCAGCCATGGGACTCGGGACAAGTCACTTGATTTTACTTATTCTTCATAGGCTTGAGCAGGGATCAATGAAATAGTGTCCATCAAAGCATTTTGTGAGCAGAAAATGTGCTATATAAATAAAATTAGCCATTCCAAATCCTAGCTTTTCTCCTAATTTTGCTCCCTTCTACCCATCCCCCCCCTCCTTGTGCCCAGGAGCTCTTCTGTACCTGGATTCAGAGTATAGTTTTTACCAGAGGAGGTTGGCTTTAACAGAATAACAGAACAGAGGAAGAACAGGATAAGAGGTCCAATCTACAGGTAAGGAAACATTTTTTTTCTCTTTACAGGTATTAATAATTTTTTGATAGGATACAATTTCTAAAAATCACTTTAAAATAGGAAGAAAAAAATAATTGGTATTATTTGCCTTGGTGAAATATGTACCTCATTTTATTTGGATTAAAGGGCAATAAAGCAGAGGCCACTCGGTTGGAAGGAAGGAGGGGATGCAGAAGAAACGGTTTCAGGGTTTACAGAAAAGGAGGAGGCCGGGACAGGTTTTGCGGGCACAGTCTTGGGAAAGCCAGGTCACGGGAATAGTGTTGGTGCACAGGGTTTGCCTGAATTGTATACACAAAAAGAGGGTTCTTAAGGGTATGGCTCCACCTAGAGCACAGGCCCCCCAGAACCCTAGGACCTCTGGGCACCAGGTGGGTCCCTCCTAAGGCTGGAGGGGAGGCAGTGGAGACAGGGCGGAGGGCAGGAAAGGGGGCCGCCAGGTCGAGTAAGACAGTGAGGGAGACCGGAGGAGATTATGCTAAGTGAAATAAGTCAAGCAGAGAAAGTCAATTATCATATGGTTTCACTTATTTGTGGAACATAAGGAATAGCATGAAGGACATTAGGAGAAGGAAGGGAAAAATGAAGGGGGGGAATCGAAGGGGGAGATGAACCATGAGCGACTATGGACTCTGAGAAACAAACTGAGGGTTCTAGAGGGGAGGGGGTGGGGGGATGGGCTAGCCTGGTGATAGGTATTAAGGAGGGCATGTACTGCATGGAGCACTGGGTGTTATACGCAAACAATGAATCGTGGATCACCACATCAAAAACTAATGATGTAATGTATGGTGACTAACAACATAAAAAAAAAAGAAGACAGTGAGGGAGAGGAGATGGTTGCCCCCAAAGCATGTTGAGGTCCTTGGGAAGTGCAACACACACTTCATTTACCTGCTTTCGATCACTTATTTTTCCTGGCTTCATGCCTCAATTTCGGCAGAAATGGATGTACTTTAAAAACACCTTGCTTTTTTTTTTTAATTTAATTAAATTTTTTTTTTTTTTTTTACTGGATGTAGCTTTCTCTAAGGCTCTCCAACTTCTGATTGTTTCCCTGGCCTGCAGGGTTGGAGGAGAGCAGGAAGAGGCCATTTGGGAGGTGGTGGTGGTGGTGGTGCGGAGGGGGGTTGAAGGGTGGGGGCTGGGACGCCCTAGCTTCTGTCCTATTTTCCAGTGTCTTGCCCTTTGGTTTGCCACATTTTTACTCTGTCAATAAAAAGGACGTGGCTTGCTGCTGGGACCATTTAATAATGCAGCAATAAATTGTGCTTTCAAGCCCCGAAATGCTTTTCTAGGTGCTTTACAAAAAATGACTCAATACCCCAAGGACACAGATTTGTAGCATTATCTGTTCTTATGGTTGGACTGGCTCAGAGGAAGCTCACCCTGAGAGGATCCCCAAAGGTTCACAAATGGCACAAAGCCAGGGATCCTGGTTCTGCCTCCCCAACCCCCCTCCCCCAATCCCTCCTCCTGCGCTGGGACCTGAGTCCTTTCTCATCTCCTCTTGGGGGAAGGAGGTGTCAATTGGCACACTCCTCTGTGAGACACTCATGCTTTGGGGACAGGAAAGATGACGGCGAAGAAGGGCTCTGAGAGCATCTAATAAGATGAGGAAGATTGCCCTGGAGAAGGGAGTAGCTGGCTCTTCTATTTCCGGGAGCCCCAGCAGGTTCTGGGGACACTCCCCTGCATCCCCACCTCTCCCTCCCCATCAGGCACGGCCTCCCAGCTGGCCTGGTCTCCAGTTCCCTGCTCCAGTGGCTTTTTCACTTTGTGGGTAAAGTGAACTGGCTACAGTGTACATCTGATCGTCTTTCCTGCTGAAAATCCTTCAAGGCTTCCTATTGCCTCACAGGATAAATTGAGGAGGCAAACTCTTCCAGAACCGGACCTTTTCAGCCCCCTCTGGATCTCCCTCATTTCCTGTTTCACCCACCCAGACCCTTCCTTCCTCTCTCTTGTCTGGGTCTCTGTGCCCCCTCCTCCAGGCCGCCTGAAGGATTCCTGCACCAGAAGCCCCAGTTCCTGGGTTCCTGACTGGGAAGCCTGCCTGGTGGCTCCCCATCACCTGAGCATTACCTTCCTGCTACATCTGTCATGGTCAGGGGACCTGCCAGCACCCCAAAGCCCTCATCACCCCTGTCACCTGTAAGACACGGAGGGTGGTGCCATTCTGCCTGTGGCTTGTGGGTGCTTCTGTAAATATGTTCAACTCTTAACTCCCAGAACTGTGGCTAGCAGTGCTTGAAAGTGTTTTGTAACCTGTAAAGATTACTGAGGAACATTGTGAACATTTTAATACATTTGTGGGTAGGAGAGAGGCATCACTTCCCAAAAGGATAGTCTGTCAGACCTTTCAAGGATCCTTCTCATCTAAGGGTCTTAGATGACAAAATGCCTGGTACTTTGCGAGTCCTCAAAAAGGTGTGAGTGATAATCGGCTTCCAGCTCCTCTGTGCAAGGGTGCTGAGACCAATGGAAACACCTTTTCTGGTATAATCTTACTTTAGAAATAAGTAAGCCCCTCAATGGCTCAAACAAACTAGTTTTATATGTACCTTATGTGGTGATGGCGAGGTTCCTTACAACACCTCCTCCTGAGAATAGAGGGAGTTGCCTCTTAGCTGATCTGTCAGAGTCTGAGGTGCTCCCTCAGTTCCTGCATATTTGAACCTCAAAATTATGTTTAGGAAGACACATTTACTTGAAATTACCTACCTCACTGCTGGATTATGGAGACTGACTCACAGAATCAGTAAAAAGAAAAAAAAAGAAGAAAAAAAAGAAGAAAAGGGAGGTAAAGAAATGTACCTCAATTTAAGAATTATTCCTGGAAGTATGAGTTCACCATTCAGTTTTGGCTCTGACCAGTTTAGGAGACACTACTCCAAAATATGACACCTGGACATATTGTTTATTTCAAGATGAAAGACTTCGAGAAACAGCAGATACAGAAGGGATGTTCTGACCTTCCCCGGAAGCTGGTCATTGGATCCTCACGTGAGAGTTGTCCTCCCTCTACCTGGAGGAACGGAGCCTCCTTATCTCTGAAGATGGGTGGACTCGAGAGGAACCTGAAGGAACAGGCCTTGCTAGGTTTCCCTCAGTTTACTACAGACCACTAGCTCCTCCCTCCTGGCTCCCTGTCCCATTTCCCCATGACTTTCCCATCGCCATTAAACCTAGAATACAAATGCGCAAGTGTATTGTTTCTTTGGGTCTCCATTTCTTCCGGGAGATTCGTGTACCACCTAAAATTTTTATTAAATAAATATGCATGCTTTCCCCTTGTTAATCTATGGTTACAGGGGCTCCAGCCAAAAATTCAGAAGGGTAGAAAGAAAAGATGTTTTCCCTCTCTTACAGCTCCTACAAATCAGCTTTTTAAAGCAACGTAGTAAATGGTTCCGAAGATCGCTAGTAGCAGGTGAGAACCTGTGTCACGTGACCCGGTGTCTCCTGAAAACCTCCTAGTCGTGTCCCCGCAATCTGCAGGGTCTTTACCAACGCGGGAAGAGGGGAGAGGCAGTGCTTCTGAAGTTGTCCTAGATGGTGAACAAATGGTGACAAAGGAAAAGGTAACATTTCTCAGTCTGTATATGGTTTGTTAGGTACGTGTGACTAAATGTAGAGTTAAATGGTATGAACAGACATTGGGCTATTTCATCTCCACCCCCCAAAGCTTGTATATTGAAGGTGGCTTTCAAACTATTTTCAATCACCTCCTTTCACTGAAAGAAATGGAAGGTTGCTTTTATGCAGAATCACTTCAAAATCAGGTCGATATACCAATCCCCAGTTCAAACCAGTCAGTAGCCTGAACGTGGAAGCCCTTTTAGAGACCCAGGTAAATCAGTAATGATCACCCTCTAGCCAGTAGCTGTCACGTGCTTCTTTTTAAATTCCTTCATGCTCTTAACTTGTTCAATTCCATAGACATTTACTGGGCTAGGAAGGTGCCCAGCTAGTGCCTGGAACACTCATCTCCATCTCTCTTGAACTTTTTTTTTTTTGACCTGCATCGTGTTTCCCTGACCGCTCTGTGATGTCTGACCCATCCTCTTTGGGAAGTTATCCTGCCCCCTCTCCACTGGTGGCCGGAAGCTCCTCTTCTTGTTCCCTTACTTACCACCTTATGTACACCTTGATTTTAATTTGCAATTATTAGCCTTTCTCTTTTTGTAGAATCCATGAAAGTAGGGACCGAGTTCTATTCATTGCTATACCCCCAGAGACTCAGAAGATGCCTAGTGTACTTGATAATTACTTGATAAATTGCACCGAATTCAACTGAACTGAATTTGGAGATGTTCTAAATTGAGGGATTGCTTGGATGCTGTTCTTGACTATAATAAAGAGATACAAATGACCTGGATCTGGGACGATTTATTAGTGTCCTGGGGCTGAGGTAGCCCACAGGGACAGACTCTCTAAAACACAAATCATCAAGATTCCAATGTACATTCCTTCCCTGACCCAGACATGTTCCTAATAGGACAGAAGTAAATTAAATGCATGCCACCACAAGGTGTAAAGGTTTTTTAATTAGGATTTTGTATGCTAGCAAGCAGTAGAAGAACAGTAATTTCCCAAGACAGAGACTTTTAAATGGAAATGACCAACTCCAGATTCAAAGCTCTCTCCAAATCTTCTAAAATTGGTCAGAATAAATTATTTTAAGCTTTCTAAAACACAGATGGGGCAATTTTCATTGTATGAAGAGAAATGTAAGTCTAAGTTCTCAACAAAAACTCTGAGGTTATAGATGTCTCAGGATTTTTCCATCAGTACAATACAAGGAGCTGTACACTCTGGGGCTACTGATATACAAAAAAGGACTTGAAGCAGGTAGTTGTAAAATAAACATATCTAAGTAAATGATTAATAGAGAAAAATGAAAATAAAACAGAGGGATGCCACAACCCTATGCAAATATTATTATTCTATCAGAGCATGGAAATATATGTCTGAGCTTCCAAGATGCTAATTAAAAGAGAAAAAAAATTACTGGTTTAAGTCTTTTTAATTGTTGGATAAAAACAAGCCATACTTGTCCTGGTAGAATATTGTAGAAATAGTGAACCAGCATAGCCACTGCAGTTTTCATGGGGTCAGTCCCGGCTGGGCTCACAGACTGTTGTTTCCATTATAAACTGCCAAAACTCTAAGCCAGCTTAGATACACAGTTGGTCTGTTCTCCTTGTGCTTTTCTTTTCAGGAATGACACGTAATGAGGGCAGGATGGACCTAAAGTCTGCATCAAACTGTGCACGAGACCAGCTTTTATCGGCTATTAGTAGGGAAAGGGGATGTCAATCAATGGTTAGATAATGGACTGATGTGCACATAAAATGATCTCTGCCTTGCAAAAAAGATGAGATTTTGACAAAATCAGTGTTCTGTGCAAGGGGAAAGATGGAGAGTTGGCTTTCCTAGGGCTTTGTCAAGGTTCTTGGTAAGGCACTAAAAAAAAAGCAAGAAGACTCAAAGACATTACCGCTGCTGGGTAGTGATGGGACAAGGCATTGGAGGACAGGCCTGTTGTGTGTGCCTGGCATGCAGGTGTTCCTTCTTACAGAGGTCTAAGTGGGGCACTTGGGGCTGGTGTGTGATTTCTATTGTGAGCCCTTCAGCTGCATCTGTTTGGTCTCCAAGTGGTAGAGATTTCAGATTGACTCAGGAGTTTTTTTCCTGCATTACCCACTTTCCTAAGCTTTTTTAGGATGCTGTGTGGGCTAGTAGAAATCATCAGTTGAGTGGAACCTGTATTTTATGCCTTCATGGGAGTGGGGGAACCTCAAAACCTCTATCAGAATACAGGCTGTGTATTGAGAGGAGAATCACATTCTGCCCTTCCATTGTTCCAGGCTATGGAATGGTGGCTACTGAAAAAGCCGAAAAGCAAAAGCCGATCCACAAATCCATAATTGGATAGTGTATATACCATATAACCAATATCACAGCCCTAGAAAAAGTTGCTTCAAACATTCAAATATACATATTTTGATACAGGAAGATTATTTAACACATGGTGGACATGGCCTGATTTGGAATAGATTACTTAAAGTATTTTGGTGTTTTCTTTAACTTCCTAACATTTTTTTTTTAATCACATACTAAACAATCAGAAAGAAGACCAGTAAGGAAACAGAGGACTTGGAACAATCTGTGCCAGTTGGACCTAACATACATATACAGTGTATTCCACCCAATAATATCTGAATATCCATTTTTGCCAAGGGCACATGGACCATTTTCTGGGGTAGACCACATATTAGACCACTAAAAAAGTCTTAAAAAATTTACAAAGATTAAAATTATGCCAAGTATCTTTTCTGCCTACAATGGAATAAAAGTAGAAATCAATAATAGAGGAAAAATTGGAAAATTCACAAATATGTGGAAATGAAACAGTACACTCCTAAACAACCTATCTGTTGAAGAAGAAATCACAAGGGAAATTAGAAAATATCTTCGGACAAAATGAAAACAAAAACACAACATACCAAAAATCATGGAATGCAGCAAACCAGTGCAAAGAGGGAAATTTATAGCTGTAAATGTTTACTTTAAAAACAAAAATAAAAATATCAAATGGAAAAATCTGACTTTACACCTTAAGGTGCTAGAAAAAGAAGAACAAACTAAACCCACATCTAGCAAAAAGAAATAAAAAAGAATTAGGGCAGAGATCTACAAAATTGGCAACCCTTTAGCCGATTTTATGGAAATAAAAAGGATTATAAGAGACTACTGTGAACAGTTGTATGCCAAAACAGTGGACAACCCAGATGAAACAGACAGATCCCTAGAAAAACACAACCTGCTAACACTGAATCTTGAAGGAATAGAGAGTCTGAACAGACCTATATAACTAATAAGAAGATTATATCAGTGATGAAAAACCTGACAACAAAGAAGCCCCACACTACAGTTTCATTGGTTAATTTTACCAAACATTTAAAGAAAAAAATAACAACAATCTTTCTTGAAGGCTTCCAAAAACTTGAAGAGAACACTTTCTAATTCATTCTATGAGGGCAGCATTACTCTGCTACCAAAACCAGACAAAAACCCGACAAGAAAACTACAGGCCAATATCCTTAATGAATACTGATGTAAAAATCCTCAACAAAATACTAACAAACTGAATTCAGCAGCATATTAAAAGGCTTATACACCATGACCAAATGATATTTATTGCTGGAATGCAAGGATGATCTAATATATGAAAATCAATCGATGTGATACATCACAGTAACAGAACGAAGGAAAAAAAACCCACACAATCATCTCAATTGATTCAGAAAAGCATTTAATGAAATTCAACACCCTTTCATGACAAAAAAAATACAACAAATAGGAATAGAAGGAAACTATCTCAACATAATGAAAAGCCCACAGATAACATCATACTTACTGGTGAAAGACTGGCAACTTTTATTCTAAGATGAAGAACAAGACAAGGATGCCACTCTCACCACTTCTGTTCAACATAGGATTAGAAGTTCCAAATAGAATGATTAAGCAAGAAAAAGAAACAAAATACAACCAAATTGGAAAGGAAGAAGTAAAATAATCTCTGTTCACAGATGACATATGTAGAAAACACTAAAGATCACACACACACACACACACACAGTTGGAATTAGAAAACCAATTCAGAAATGTTGCAAGATACAAAATCAATATGCAGAAATCAGAGGCCTTTCTATACACTAATAATGGACAATCTGAAAATGACATTAAGGTAACAGTTCCACTTATAACAGTGTGAGAAAGAATAAATTACTCAGGAATAAACTAACCAAGAAGGTAAAAGACTTGTACACTGGAAACTACAAAATGTTGCTGAAAGAAATTAAAGAAACAAATAAATGGAAACACATCTTGTGTTCATAGATTGAGGACTTAATATTGTTAAGGGGACAATACTCCCCAAAGCGATCTATGGATTCATTGCAATCCTATCACAATCCCAGTGATGTTTTTGCAGAAATGGAAAAATCCATCCTAAAATTCAGAAGGAATCTGAAAGGACCCTAAAAAGCCAAAACAGTCTTCAAAAACCATAAAGTTAGAGGACACACACTTTCCACTTTCAAAAGTTACTACAAAGCTACAGTAATCAAGAGTGTGGTACTGACATAAAGACAGACAGGGAGACCAATGGAATAGAAAAAAGAACCTGGAATTAAATTCTCAAAAATATAATCAAATGATTTTTGACAAGGATGCCAATACCATTCCATGATGAAAAGACAGTCTTTTCAGCAAGTGGTGTTGCGGAAACTGGATATCCACAAGCAAAATAATGAAATTGGACCTTATCTTACACCATGTACAAAAATTGTCTAAAATGGATTAAAGACCTAAATGGAAGAGCTAAAAAAGGTCATAAAAATGTGTAAAAATATAGAATTCTTAGAAGAAAACATAGGAGAAAATCTCTTTGACATTGGATTTGGGGATGGTTTCTTGGATATGACACCAAAAATGCAGGCAAAAAAAGAAAAGATGAGATGAAAATTGGACTTGATCAAAATTGAAAACTTTCATACCTCAAAGGATAACATCAACAGAGTGAAATGGCAATCCATAGAAGAGAAAATATTTGCAAATCATATATCTGATAAAAGATCAATACCCAGAATATATTAAGAACTCCTACAATTCAACAACAACAACCCCCCCAAAATACACTTAAAATGGGCAGAGGACTTGAACAGACATTTCTCTTAGTTCTCTAAAGATGTACAGATGGCCAATGAGCACATGAAAGTTACTGAACATCACTAATGTTTAGAGAAAGGCAAGTCAAAACCACAGTGAGATACCACTTCACATCCATTAGAATAAATTTTACCAGAAAAAAAAAAAATGAACAGAAAATGACAAGTGTTAGCAGGAACGTGGAGAAATAAGAGTACTTGTTTTCTGTTGGTGGAAATGTTCAATGGTGCAGCTGCTATGGAAAACAGTAACACAATCCTTCAAGATATTAAACATAGAATTGCCCTATGATCCAATAATTCCACTTCTGGGTGTATACTTAAAAGAATTGAAAGCAGGCTCTTGAACAGATATCTGTTTGTACACCAGTGTACACTGTAGTATTATTCCTAAGAGTCGAAGGTAGGAACAAAGCTAGTGTGCATTGATGGTTGAATGGATGAATGGATAACAAATATGGTGTATCCATACAATGGTATATTATTCGGTCTTAAAAAGGCAGGAAATTCTGACTTATGCTACAACATGGATGAACCCTGAGGACATTATTTTGAGAAAAAAGCCAGTCACAGAAGGATAAATACTGTATGATTCCATTTTTATTAGGTACCTAGATTAGTTAAAGTCATAGAAACAGAGAGCAAAAGTGTGGTTTGCTGGAGGGGGGATGGAGAGTTAGTGTTTAACGGGACGATGAAAACATGTGGGGGTTGGATGGTGGTGATGGTTGCACAGCAACGTGAATATGCTTAGTGGCATTGGATTGTACACTTAAAAATGGCTAAGATAGTAAAGTTTATGATTTGTCTGTTCTACCACAATAAAAACAATTGGGTGCTGCTCCTAGTTAAACTTAATAGTTACAGCAGAAGTTGCACATTAATACTGGCCATCAGTTTTGGCTCCAAATACATTTGGGTTTCTACACAGTTTTTAACAATACATTTGATTTTGTTGCTTTAGATTGACAAGTCTGTCCCACCAGCCATAAGCTCCAGAATTCCCTACTGTGTTACGCCTTGTCTGTTTTACTTAGCTCCTTACCTGCTGGGACCCCTAAGTTATTTGGGTTGGAAACCTATGCAACTCCACCTTGCATCTCTTCTATTTCTATCAGCTTGCCAGCACAGATCTGTTGGGTGACTAGCTCCTCTTAGTTACTTGCTGGACTGTGTGGTAGAATGGCATGAGGTTGGATTTTGGACTTCAGTGTAGACTTAGAATTGAATGCTAGCTCTGCCCTCATCATGTCTATGGCATGGGGATCTTCAGTTTTCTTATTTGCAAAATAGTGCTAACAGCATTAATTTTGTAGCGTTTTGGGAAGGATAGATGAGATTGTAAATACAAAAACACATGACACATGCCTATCAGGCGTCAAAGGTTTCAGCAAATGTTGGTTTCCTTCTTCTCTTTGCATCTTTCTGTGAAAGGAAATGGTGTTGGTGCCATGTAATTCTCATAGATTAGTGGTGGGAGACCACATGGAGAGTGGTTTTGGGAGTTTGCATAAGGGTCTCCTGTAGTGAGCCAAACTGCAAGATCCTAGAGACAAGGACTGGCCATCTTTGTCTTTCATTTAGGGGACCAACATGCTGTTTAATAAATGTGTAGAGAATAATGATTGAATTTTGTCAACTTGGGAAAATAAACATCAAAATGGTATTTACCTAGCTTTGATGACAATCTCAGAAAGAAAAAAAAATAGGTCATTGGACCTTTGGGGACAGAATATGGCTTTCAGTACTGGCGAAGATAATGTCTTAGGCTTGCAGAAATCTGAGAAAAATTAAAGGTAGGTAAACAGAGAAAGAGAGAGCGGGAGGGAGGGAGGGAGAGGGAACTCAAGAGTTACATCTTATTTTTTCTTTTTTCCTTTTTGCTGCAATGTTCTCATTTCTTTAAGTTTTTTGGTCCAGTTTGCTTTTCGTAAAACTTCTGACCAACTTGCTCCTACACCTGCCCTTCCTCCCCGTAGCACAGAGCATCCAGGGGACACATTTTGGGCAGTAATGGTGTTTTCTCTCACCTTTTCTCTCAAACTCTAGAGAAGAAGGATGGAAGAAATGAAAGAAGAAAATGAATGTTATCAAATTTTTGACACCGGCTATTAGTTTTCTTCCCTCTTACTTTCAAGAGACACACATGTTCTATTTCATATCGAAACAAGGAAAGCACACCTAGGGATTGATAAAATCATAAACTGCAGGAAAATCTCTGGGCTCCATCCTGAATTCCAGCTGTAGCCCAAACAAAATAAAAACAAAATGAGAAGGGAGAACCGTGGGCTAAAGACGGAGTAACAGCTGGATATTTAGCCGACCACTGCGTAAGTAAATAATTAGAGACCAAATTAGTATTATTAGTGCATGATGGCTTTCCCTGTCAAGCTGATGCAATCAGTTGCTTTGAATTCCCCCAACCATCTTTGAAAGTTTCAGCTCCTCTGCCTGATGGGTCCCAGGGGGCCGGCTCATGATAGGTCTCTCTGCTTACTAACAGAACACACTGCTGGCATACTTTTCATGTTCTTAACTTGTAAATTTGCAAAAAATAATGCTGGAGGGGCACCTGGGTGGCTCAGTTGGTTAAGCGGCTGCCTTCGGCTCAGGTCACAATCCGAGGGTCCTGGGATCAAGCCCCACATTGGGCTCCTTGCTCAGCGGAGAGCCTGCTTCCCCCTCTCCCTCTGCCTGCTGCACCCCCTGCTTGTGCTCGCTATCTCTCTCTGTGTCAAATTAATAAGTAAAATCTTAAAAAAAAAATAATGCTGGAAATGGTATTTTACCAGTCATTCTTTTTCCAAAGATGAAGTCCTTTGGAGCTGAAAACCTCTGTTTCCCAAGGTCCCAAGGCCTAACAGTGTGTCACATGGTAGGTGGGAAATGCTTTTCAAATGGCAGGAAGAATGATGTTGAGAGAAAGTTGCTTTAATTTAAGGAACATGTTAATAACCCATTTCTTTAATGGACCTCTAGGCATTTAAAATAACGATAATGACTTCTTGATTTGAAGTATTGTAATAGTATTTTCAAAGTGTTTTTTCATCCATTATCTCAATACAGACTGTGGTTTGATATTTTTCACATTTCACATTTAACTTTGGTGCCTATAGTCACCATAAGAGTATTATCTAGAAGTCAGTCAACATTCCTGGATTCTGAAGATATTTGTTACATTTCCTCATCTAAACAAGATGGCATTTTATCTTATGTTGGATTCAAATACCAGCAGATAAGTTTGTGGAGGCTTTGCTTATGGGCAGCGTTCATTCCAAGCTTTGCCACCTAGGATGGCACTTGAATAATCCAGTGTTTGGTTAAAACAGGGCCTCCAAGTCACAATGTCTAGATGTGAGTCCTGGTGCTGTGACATTAAGGAAGTCACTTCCCATCTCTTGAGTCTCAATTCCCTCATCTACAAAATGGGGATTTGGCTATTCAGCAAATGTTCCTGAACTCCCACTTGCAAGTATCCAAAGCTAGGGATGTAGCAGTGAGCAAAACCCAAAATGTCTTTGCTGTCCTAGAACTTACAGTTTTTGGAGGGAGGAAGCAGTAAACAAAGGCCCATGAGAGTGACAGTGTTCTGAGGAAAATTACACGGGGCAAGGGGGCCAGAGACTGATGGGCTGGGAGCGCTAGTTCTCTGGGACAGCTGGGAAGCCCCCATATGATGGCATTTGACAGAGCCCTTAGAGAAGTGGAGATGAGCCCTACAGGTCTGGGGAGCAACTGTCGCAGACCGAGGAAGCTGTCACTGCAAAGTCCTTAGATGGGGCCAGAGTGCACGTTAGAAGAAGGGCACGGAGACCAGCAGGGTGGCTACCGGAGCGGTGGGAAGGTGGGGTCCTGGCGGGGGCGGGGTGGGGGGCGGAAGCGTCAGTCTTGCCCTCCCACCGGCCTCCGACACCCAGCGCTGCCGACAGGGAGGCCCGGAGGCTGCAGTCTTCGTCCCTGCAAGCTGACTGGTGTCAGAACCTGCGCGATGCCGGAGGGGCAGGCGGGGGGCGCCTGGAGACCCGGGTGCGGAGAGCAACGCTGGAGCGTGGTCTTCCCCGGGCGCCGACCCGGCTAGACCACCGAATGCAGGGCAGGCGGGCCCCACGGAGCGGCGGCTCGGCCGAGAGCCGGGTCCGTTACACGGGTCTTCGCTTAGCTAACACACAGCCAGAGGTGAAGTTGTTATACTACCAGACAGCGACTCAGAGCGTTAACCCCCAAACGGGGGCCCTGCACTGGTGGTGGGCGGAGCAGCGGACCGGGGGGTGTGACGAGGGGCGGCAGTGAGGAGGGACTCCGCGGGGGCTGCGGGGGCTTGCGGGCCAGCGCGGGACTTCGGAATTCTGTCTGCGGGGCGGTGGGAAGGGACTGGAGGGTCTCCAGCAGAGGGTGACACGATCGGGCTTGTACTTCAAAAGATCCCTTCGGCTGTTGTGGTCACTAGACTTTGGGGACAAAGAAGGAAGCAGGGAGGCCTATTAGAAGGGCGCCCTTGGAATAATTAAGGTGGTTTGGAATAGAAAGCCACAAAATGTAAACATTTCCCAAATTTTCAGTTTGCTAATGGATTGGACATGGTGGGGGAGTGAAGAGAAAAATCAATGACGAGGCCAAGGTTTTTGGCCTGAAGAATGGAGTCCACGTTTTCTGAGATGGGATCTTCATCCCTATTGGGATGAAATAACGATAATAATGGGACCTACTTTGTTGGATTGTTTTGAGAGTAAAAAAGTCAATAAAGCAAAAATTTAGAAGTGATCTATAATAAACATTCAATAAACACTATTTTTTTCCCCCAAAGTTATAGCACATTAAAAAAACACACAAAAAAACCAGTAAAAAAAAAAGCTCATATCTGTTACTGTGGTCCATTTACAAACATATTAAAATAACAAAAAAAATCCCCCTTCAGCAGTTTTGTAGAGTTCTTATCAGTGTCTTTTTCATAATTATATTTTGATTAGCACATACAGCTTTATAGTCAATTTCTCATTTGACTTTCAGTGTTCAGATTAAGTACTAAAAATAATAGGGAAATAGCAATTTGATAAACAGACATCTGGGAAATACTACTCAGAATCTTGATTTTAGAACTTAAACATATTTTTCACTGATCACTGAAGAGAAGGGAGACACTTTCATGGAGGAAATGCATTCATAAACCTCCTTATCCTGGTGCATATAGAATGAAAACATCTAAACTTCTGGCTACAGGTTTGGGGAAATTTCTGGGCAAGCCCTTACAGGTTTCATTTTGAGATGGAGATCACTTCTGAAGGAAGAACAAACAGTGGGTAGACAGGCATGAATATTTGCCTTAATTTTTCCCCCTACAGCTATTCAGATCTACTGAATAAATCCTATTGTATCAAGTGCTACTATCATCATGGGACTACAATTTTGGTTGAAGTATGTATGACACATAGATATTCTAATACAAAAATCACATTCAAAAGCCATAAAGATTGCTTTTAGAATCTAGCTTTCTGCTGATACAGAGTTACCTGTAATAGGTTGGTTTTATAATAAAACTATGCATTACTTGTATGAGAAGTACTCTGCAACCTTGAAACATTATTATCAATGCCCCTAATTTTAAGATGAAAAATTTGTAGTCCAGGAGGCTGACTGTCTTAAGATCCCACCCTTTGGAAGGGACAGAATGAGAATTTGAACCCAGGTCTCTGGCTGGCTCAAGGGCTGATACTTTTTTAAAAACTACAGTGTGAAGTTTTCTTTTCTTTTCTTTTTTCTTTTCCTTTTCTTTTCTTTCTCTCTCCTTCCTTCATTCCTTTGTTCCTTCCTTCCTTTCTTTCTTTTTCTTTCTTTCTTTCTTTCTTTCTTTCTTTCTTTCTTTCTTTCTTT